>NC_141338.1:24946141-24953641 GCF_037954235.1 Aulostomus chinensis
AACAAAACAAGGGCATGGATTTGGTGACAGGGAGCCCAGCCTCTGGTGAGCCATGCTACCGACACTCTGGTGCCTCATGGGTTTCACTAACTTTTTGGACAGAAACACAATCATTCGACTTTGATTCTTTGTTGTTTTACGTAACGTGAACCCATGTCAAGATGTAATCATTGGAATGTAAATGTGCAAAAAGCACAGTGGTGAAGCCCTCTAGGGTTCGTCTCTGCATTCATCCACCTTTCATTCATTACAGAGGGAGATTCAGGGTCTTAAAGGTTCTACTTACTGGCCCACAGTAGTGCGGTAGTTGTGGAGATTTTCAGGAATAAATGTCAAGTGTGTGTGTGTGTGTGTGTGTGGGGGGGGGGGGGGGGGGGTTAATGGCACCTGGCTGAAATGAGCCCTGAAATTGAGTGCTGAGACAAAGGGAAGTAGTATGAATGTGAAGCAGAGTGAAGCTGAAACACGTGAGCACAGCAGTTTCTTCTTCTTGAACAGAGGTCAGTAGGGACTGAAAAAGAAGGTGTGGAAGAGATGGCTTTAATATTTATTGACAAATTGATGAGGACAGATTTTTCCTTACTGGTTTATGCTGCACCAGTGACCTTCCACCAGTCAAAACATGACTCCTCTTTCTCTTTTCAGCTCTTGGGGCAGAGTTGACTTTTGAGTTGAAGAACAGAATGCAGTGAGGCCAGGCTGCATGTCTTTGTTGGAATCGGAATCAGAAATCCTTTATCGGTACCTTGCGGGAAATTGTGGTTTTATTTGTTGTTTATTTTGTTTTTAGAATCAGAAATTGAATTGTAGCTGCAATGAGGATTGCAACTTTGTAACACACTGAGGTGTTGCCAGTGGCCCAGTTCGCTCGGTGTTGGTTAGAAAAGTGATGGAGCCACTGATTCAGCTCCCCGGACCGGCACGATTAGCTGGGTGGGGAAAGTGAAGAAGTAGCGCTTGCCCCTCCCTCCTTCCCTTCACTGACGACTGGTGACAAGCAGATCTGACTGTGGTTGTGCTGAGCAGCTTTCAGGTGAATGATTCATTGTAGGAATGTGATCAACCCCAAAACTCATTGGTGGGCTTGAAAGACATTTCTTCATTTTTTGAATTCCCAAAGCACCGAGCTATTGCAGCCACAATCATCCGATTTTCCCCATTGTGACAATCCATGAACAAACTCTGCAGGACTTACATCTTGAATAACAAGTTTGAAATGTACTGTTTGATCCAAATCATCGCATTCATTCCACAAAGTAGTGAACAATACAATAAAGCCAGTGGAAACCAGTCGTATCCTCCCTGATCGACTGACACAGGACGCGTCATTGCTGTGGCCCGGAGAGCAAAGGCTTCCATCTGACAACCAGAGGCGGCTCCTGACAAAGCAAAGAGCAGCCTGGAAACATTCCCTTACACAACAGAGCAGCTCAGTCCAGCAGTGTGTGTGTGGAGAGCTCAGATAAGATTGGACGAATTATTAAAATCGCAGGGAAGTTGATCAGAAAGCCACAACAGCAGTGCATCTGACAGAGTTGTACACAGGACGGTTCAACGTCACTGCCGATATCGCAGACTCGCTGCACCTAGAGTTGGAGGTGCTGCCGGTTCAGTGTCTGAAGGCCTAGCTGGGACATAAGAGGGCTCTTTTTCCTCTGCCTGCAGGCATGGAGCACAGAATGACTGGAGCAGACACCGTTCCTGCTTCATCAGTTCTGCTTTTGGTATCGTAACAATGTAAAAGCTGGCTGTGCACTGCAGGGCGTGAGCAACTCACCCAACACTCACGCAACCGGGCTTTAATGTCTTTCTATGATTTATGGCATTACAACTGTGTTGTACTGCACAAAAATATTTTCGTTTTTTGTCTTCTGCTTCTAGCAATGATTTTGCTGTTTCTGCAGAGAAACATGAGGCCACAGTGAGTCAGAATGTGACGGAAGCAAAAGAGCAAAATCTCCAAGGAAGGTCATTTGCTGAAAGCTGAGGGAGCAAATGGCATCTTTCTTTACTTTGTCTCACATGAGACGTCTCAACTAAGATGAGCATGTCAGCGTGATGTGATCTTTAATGAACACGCATGAATGTCTGCATGAAACTTCAGGTTGCAGAAGAATATATTTACATCGTCTTAAATTATTTTGTGCTGCAGTGTACTTCAACTTAGTGTTTTAGCTTATAATTTCCCAGTGCACTGACAACGAAAAATGAAAATCAAATCAAGATGTTAGAAACCAGTGGCCATTTTGTTTCCAAAAATTTGGACTGGAAATGTTTTCAGATTTTGTTGATTTAACACCGACCAAATCCAGCAATAATTTGGTAGTTAAAATGAGAGTGAAATTATCAGTAATCTAATGACTACAATGTGACTAAAAGTATGAATTTACGTCAGAAGATTAAGACTTAATTCAAATCAGCGGCTCAAAATAACTGAAGAAATCCACGTCCATTGACCGAAACGAGATGTTAATGGTTTTCTTCAGCTAAAATTAGACGAAAGTCAGTGTGGTTGTCTTTGCTAAGATAAGGCTAAAATGTTCATGTCGTCACCTGAAGGGTGACAAAATCAAACCAAGATGACGATGCTGACTAAATGTGATGAAAACCAGCAGGGATGTTTGACACAGGGGTGAACTAAAAAGATTAACACAAGCTGGAAGCAAACAGGAGCTCATTCAGGCGGCGTAAACAATATAAATGCAGAGTAGCTGCTAGGAAATGGACACATAGATGAGAAAGATGTGGCAACTGTGTGTGTGTGTGTGTGTGTGTGTGTGTGTGTGTGTGTGTGTGTGTGTGTGTGTGTGTGTGTATACGTAGCCATCTGTTGCCAGGCTGACTGCAGTGTAATTTTCAGCACTTATTCAGATTGTTTTTCAGCTCTTCTTCTGTGGTGTCTGACTCTATTATTTAGCGTACCCATCTATTTTCAGCAGAGTGATGCTTTGCTGCTCAGTGCCAGCTCGGCTTTTCGGCCGGGTCACCGAGCAGGAACGAATCCGCCCTTCACACACCGTGGTCTCATCTCTCTGAGACGTGAGGAGATGTGTTAACACTCCTATCCCCATCTGTTTTTACCTCTTTGTCTACTAGTCTCCTGTCTTTATCCTTTCCTTCTTATTCTTCCCATCTTTCAGAGGATGGCTTCTCTCATATCCCTATTTTTTCCTCCATCTTTTTCTCCTTCCTTTTTTGAATCATTTCTTCTTTCTCATCTAATTGACTTTCCCTTCTTAATTTCTTTTTCTTTCTCTTCTCCCTGTTCATATGAAAGTCTCTTTCATTTTTCCAGGCTTCCATCCATTTTGTCTTAGTCGCTCGGAACTTGTTCTTCCCTGTTTACCTCCTCCTTCACCTCATCCACATCTCTTCCTTTCTTCTGATATCACAAGGTGTAAAATGTGTGTGTGTCCAGTGAGACTTGATTGACATTTTCAGACACAGAGAAAAGCATTTAAAGATTCTGTAGAAAGTTGTGACCTTTGACCCTGGAAATGAATTGGATTCCTCTCAGCTTGTTACCTTGTATGGAAGGAAAGAGACTCTTTAGCCTCTGTAGAAAGAAAGAAAAAAAGAAGCTCCATGTTGACTATGTGAGCATTCTTTAGATGAAGGAGACCCGCTCCACAAACCCTGATTTACTGTTAAAAGTATACTTGTTCCCTTTAGAGGGTGGATGGGGTTTAAAACCTCGAAAGTATTTTTGGAGAATATTGTTATTAGCTGCAATAACGGACTCTGAAGATAAAGGTAACTCAGTGGGATGATACTCGCTGACTGGGTGCTGGAACGAGCAGCCAGACGTATTATTGGCTGACTAGTTTTGGTGTAAACCTTAACACTTTTCAAGGTGGAGTCAAGTAAAAGATTTGCTCTGGCTGAAGTCAACAACTCTTAAACAGCAAGATGAAGCACTCTTTAGGCTGGACGGGACAGTCCAGCTGTCACTTAAGGGCCAAGGACTCAGGGCAGAGACAGAGAGGCTGGTGCGCTGAGCTTTGGTGCAAATATCCATATTGGTTACATTTTTTTGGGTTGAAAAGCCGTGGAGTCTCTTCATCAATTCAATACTCACTGTAAAGATGTGAAAGTACAAATGCGAGCAGTTTTTTTATTTATTTATGTGCATTCTCTGCAGTGCGATGTATTTTTTAGAGCCGTGTTTTTGGTACCATTTTTCCATTGTAAGCAATGTGCGGTCAAGAGCAATGGAAAGTGATGTGTAGTAATATGTGAGCAGTCTTGGGCCTGGCTCAGGATAACGTACCTGGAACAGAAGCTACACACTCCAAGCTGTAGAGGGACCAACAGGCATGTCGCGAACACCAGAGTGAGGGAGCTTCACGAGCTCGATGACCCTCTACAGTGCGGAAGGCCTGGTCACACAACCGTTACACAGGATGACATTTCATGGCAAAATATATTCACTGCAATGGAATGACTGGTGTCAGTCCCCCAGCGCTGCCGGCACAACAACATGTCAGTCAAGCTTTGTAAAACCTAAAAAAAAAACAAATAAAAATATAATGTCAATGGATTCAGGCAAAAATAGGTTTTATCAATATCTCTAAATACATGTATCAATATTATAGCGGCTTGTATCAAACAGCCGTCACAACTACGTCATCGTATTACTGTCATTGCTTTTTTCAGAAAAGTTGATATTTTTGGTTGAAAAACTGACGTATAGAGTATGTTCAGAATATATCCGTAGTATGTAGAAAGTTACAATGCCAGGGTGCCCAGTGTTCTACTGTGTTGCCTAGCAGCACAGGGGGCAACTGGTTTGGCCCAACATGGCTTGCTTGGCTGTTGGTGCCAGCAGGTTGATGAGAGGTTGTCTCACTGTAGCTCCTCTAGCACCTCCTCTGGTCAGTCAGGGTGCCTGTTCAATGGGAGGGGCACTGGGGGATAGTATGATCCTCCCATGGGTTACACCCCCCTCCTCTCTATCAGGTGAAAAGTTGGAACTGAAGACTTCACATGTGGCAGAGGAACCGAGTGGTAGTGCCCCTAAGAGGCAGAGCGGGCGGACCAAAGACCACAACAGCCTTGGAGGGGGAATTCGTGCTGATTTGTGATGGATTAGCGTGAGAAAACATAGGAAAAGTGCATTTAAAAAAGAGAAAAGTCCAATGCTAAACGTGTCAGCTTCATTTCATCGCCATCACAGTGTCACAGGACTCTTGCTCTACACCTTTTCATCAATTTCTCTTAAGTCTTCCAAACAGGTCAGAACCAGCCAGCCCCTGCTAACCAATTAGCATTTGCCCATAATCTGATGCCATGCAGGCAGAATCCAAACCAGACCATGTGTTTATACCTGGTGTACATGGGAAGACCTACAATCCCAATCTGGATCTATGGAAAGTAATTCCTCCTTCATGTGTGTCTTTTTTAACTTTTGGAACCATCAAATACAAACCGATCATTGTCCTCCACATGCAGCTGCTCCAAGAGCCTGTGGAGTTCGTCCAACACCCCAGAGCTCATTTTCTGAAAGGGGCACACTTCATGAAGCCTTGTCATCCTCGTGTTGGAGATGCCTGAATGCGTCCGCCAGGGCTGTGTTGTCACTCATTAGATGATGAATGCGTACCTTCACTTTAAGGGCTGATATCTGTTGATTGATCTCTGAACCTCAGATGTACTGCTGCTTTTTTCCTGCCTATGATCTTCTTTACCACTCTTCTTCCTCCTTTTCTTCCTTCTTGTCTCTTCCATGTTTTTTTATGTTCCTTATCTGTGCATCTCATTTGTCCTTCACTCCTTTCGCCTTTTTTTTGCTTCATCTCCTGCTTGCTGCACCTCCCCCCCACTTCTTCCTGTCGTCCTCCCTGCTTATTTCCCTCCCCTACCCTCCCCTCAACCCTGGATGAACTGTAAATAGAGGCCACACCCACTCAGTATAGATCCGCCCACACACCTCCTCCCCCTCCCCGCCCTCCACCTGCTCCGCCTGCTCCTTCTGGCACCCCTTTGACTTACTCCTCCTCCTCTGATCCCCCACCAGTGTCCCCCAGCCCAGGCGTTGCCCTCCCCTCTGCCCCTCGCGACTTGGTCCCTGTCCTAGTGTCCAGCCGCTTTGTTCGACTCAGCTGGCGCCCCCCAGAGGAGACCGGAGGATCTGTGCAGACCTATGGCATTTACTATTCGCAGGATGGAGTCGAGAGGTAAGACATCTTGTTATTAGTCTTTGCCTCTTTTTGTTTTTTCACTGCCAGAATGACAGAATAATATGCAACCCACGGAACAGAGCTCTATCATGTACCAGAAGCATATCTAACATCTGTCACTCATGTCTGCTGTGAAAAGGAATGAAAGCAGATCATATGCGCTTGGTTGAATGACATTAGCCCATGTGGAGATATCCTGAATGCTAGTTTCAGTGGGGGGCTGGTGTTTTCTCCTTCACTCACTGAGGCGACTGCCAGACTCTTAGTCTTAGACGTAGGGTTGGTATCACTCAGGTTTAAGCCTGATTACTAATCTTATCAATACCGCTTATTGATATGACATGCTAACATTTTTGAGAAGCCCTTGTAGCAGCACTGTTTTGAGAAAAAAAAACACTATTTAAAATGACTGACACCTGTCAGTCATTTGCCCAGTGTAAACCTGCTGCTGATTGGTCAGAACATAAATCCTGTGAGCTGAATGAAGTTAAATGGACTCAGTTTTATAGAGCGCTTTTCTACCTCAGCAGCACTCAAAGCTCTTTACAGTGTCGTCTCATTCACCCATTCACACACACACACACACACTGATGGTGGAGGCTGCCATGCAAGGCACCAACCTACTCATCAGGAGCAATTATGGGTTCAGTATCTTGCTCAAGGACACTTGGACATGGTCACCGGGGTCGAGGATCGAACCAGCGACCCTTTGGTTGCTGGACGGCCACTCTACCCCTGAGCCATGCCGCCCATAACTTGTGCTCAAGTTACCCCACATGATCAGCAAATGATGGGGGCGGGGCATGACAACCCTTCAGTCATTTCGTCACACAATAACACTGTGGAAATGAATGAAAGCAGACTGTATGTGCTTTGGCTGTGTGAAACTGGCCCATCTAGAGATATATTTTTCTTGTGTGCTGTTGCTGCTCTTGGTTTCACAAAAACTTATAACAACCTCTTGTAAGTTATTAAGACAATAATTTCTCATCTTTATTGTAAAAAGCAGGGGGCTCATGCTGCTGGCCCATTTATACCAGCCATCCCGGGAAAAAATACTGACATTGTGTTGAAGTAGCATTGCCAAGCTCTAGGGTGCACTACTGTAAATGTCTGAACTTCAACTGTCATTCAACGGAGGGGTTCTTGAAGTGTTTTCTGCTTCAAAGTACATCATAGGTTTTAAAAGCCCCTTTCAGGCCCTCCTCCTCCTCACACTGCTTCTTTGCCACACTTGTAGCAGTCATATTCTTTGCTGAATCTGGCTCCCAATCTCTTTTCAAGTCTGTGTATGAGAAACAGTTTTAGAGTTGTGATTCCA
>NC_141338.1:24958641-24986141 GCF_037954235.1 Aulostomus chinensis
TGGAAGTGACAAAAGCAGGGACTAGTTTTTCTGCGTCTTCTTGAGCCAGGATGTGTCTGATCTTAGAGATGTTACGTAGATGGAAGAAGGCGTCCTGGAGATTTAATGTGGGAGTTAAAGGATCCTGGTTAAAGAGAACTCCTAGGTTCCTTACGGTGGTGCTGGGGGCCAGGGTGGTGCCATCCAGGGTACCTGCCTCATCAGATCAGGTGGTCCTCAGGTGTTTGGGCCCAGCACAAAATTTCAGTTTATCAGTGATATTAAGTGTTTTTCTGTTGTCTTATATATTATCTTTTAATAATACTTTGTACACACGTATACTTACAAGTCAAGCATATACATGATATAAGCTTACGTAGATCTAAAAGACAAATGTTCTTGGAATGTGTGTCTGTGTTATCTCCACTATTCCCAGTCCCTTCCTGTTGTCGGAATGTCACCAACTAGTCCTGGTGCTCAGTAGATTTGTGAGACCCCCTCTGTAAAACCCCTTTTACTACTTCCAGATGTTCAAGAGTTCAAATAAGGTGACTTGCAGCTAAGTCATTGATTCTGCCTGGGATGCATGAGCAGGAGATCCCGGTACCGTTACTAACATTAAAGAAGTACATTGATGAACTAAATACAGTGTTGGATCATTTTCTACCTCTTTGGGAACTGCCACAGAAACATCTTTATTTCAATCAGAGTTTAATAAAGGAAATGATGGGTCCTCCATGTTTTCTGTCCTTCAGACAGGCCTCCAGTTCAGTCAGCTGGTTTGTTCCATGTGGATCATTGATGAGTTCAGCTGAGTGTCGTCTGCATAGCAGTGAACATTAATGGAGTGTTTCCTGATCATGTGACCTAGAGGAAGCAGGTCCAGGGTGAAGAGGACTGGTCCAAGCACAGACCCTTGTGGAACACCAGAACTGACTGTAGTGGTTTCAGAGGGGTTATCATTAGTTAGTACCAACTGAGATGGACCCTGTAAATATGACCTGAACCAGTTTAGTGCGGTTCCTTTAATACCAGTGACAGGTTCCAGTCTCTGTAGAAGGATATGGTGGTCAATGGTATCAAAGCTGCACTGAGATCTGATCAGACCAGCACAGAGACCAGTCCCTCATCTGGTACCAGTAGGAGGTCACTGGTACCTTTGACTAGTTCTGTGTCTGTGCTAGGATGAACCTGGAACCTGACTGAATCCTCCAATCAGCTGTTTCTGTGGAGAAGTCACAGAGCTGTTTAGCAGCTGCTTTCTCCAGAACCTTGGAGAGAAAAGGAAGATGTGATGTTGGTCTGTAGTTGGTAGAACTTCTGGATCCAGGCTTGTTTTTTGAGGAGGGTTTAATTCCTGCCACTTTAAAGGACTGAGGGACGGAACCAGATACCAGCGCCACATTGATCATATCTAAGAGGGAGGGGCTAACGAGGGGAGAGAGTCTTGGAGCAGCCTAGTTGAGATGGGGTCCAGGAGACAGCTGGAGGTTTAGAGGAGGACATTATTGAACTGAGCTCATGAAGGCTGATGGGAGAAAAACTATCCAGGTGTGTGTCTTGTCCTCCAGCTGCCTCTAAGGTTCTGGGTTCTGGGTGCCATGTTGTCAGCTGATGGCAGCAGGAGAAGAAGTTTCTCTCTAATCAGGAAAATTTTGTCATTAAAGAAGTCCATGAACTCTTTGCTGCCCAGGGAAACAGGACTACTTGGTTCAGTAGAGCTCTGTCAGTCTGGCTCCAGTACTGAAGAGGAACCTGGGTTTTTCTTGTGTTCCTCTATTAGTGCTGAGTAGTCGGCTGCTGTGGTTCTACCAAGGACTTTCTTATAACTTTTAAGGCTGTCTTGCCAGATGATATGAGACTCCTCCAGTTTTGAGCAGCGCCATCTTCTCTCTAACTTCTGGGTTTTTTGTTTAAGCTGTCTGGTTTCTGAATAGTTCCAAGGTGCTTGTTTCCTTGGATTTATTGATTTAGTTTTTAGTGGGGCAAATGAGTCCAGAGTTGTTGCTAAGGTGCCTGCTGCTCTATGGATAAAATGATCAGTTTGGGAGGGACTAAGGTGGACAACAGCGTCCTCTGTTACAGTGGGACATGACACTGAATAAAGTGCCACTGGAACCACTTCCTTAAATCCAGGTGTGGCCTGATCAGACAAACATCTGGAAACTGCAGTTTTCCTGAGTGGAGTGTAGTTGATTAGAATAAATTCCAAAGTGATTGATTGGTGGTCTGATAAAAGCGTTCTGTGGAAACACAACTAGATGTTCAGCTTCAGTTCCACATGTTAGGAGGAGGTGGAGGTGTGGTTGAGACAGTGAGGGGTTCATGGACAGACTGATGGACACCAGCTGAGTCTAGAAGAGAGAGAAATGCAGCACCAGACTGTGGTTATCAACATCCTCATGAATACTGAAGTCTCCTCCAATCAGGACTTGATCTGATTTAGAACTAAACTGATAGAAACTCTGAGAATTCAGATCAGAATCCAGAGTCAGGACCAGGAGGGCAGTACTCAATAATAAATAAGAGTGGTTGTATTGTTTTCCAGGTTGGATGAGACAAACTAAGAATCAGGCTTTCAAATGAATTGAAACTTATTTTGGGTTTGGGATTTATTACTAAACTTTTGTCAAAAATGGCAGCAACTCCACCTCCTTGGCCAGAGCCTTGGGGAATGTGAGTGTTAATGTGACTGGAGGAGTGGGTTCATTCAGACTAGCATCCTCATCATCATGCAGCCAGGTTTCAGTGAGACAGAGCAGGTCAACACAACTGTCAGATATCAATTCATTCACCAATTCAGTTTTTGGTGTCAGAGATCTGATATTTAAAAGTCCACATCTAATTTTTAGATTTTTTTGAGTTAATTTAGCTGTTGTGTTAATGTTGATTAGGTTTTTCTGATTGACTCCTCTACAGTAGAACTGGAGTGAATAAACCGACGTGGTCGGGGGACAGACACAGTCTCTATGTAGTATTGGGTGGGTAACTGCCCCCTAGTGGACGCGCAGAGAAATGTGTAAGATGGCAGCTCTGCTTCCTGGTCTCAACTCTTGGTTCTCAGGGTTCTGGTTCTATTATAAACTGGGCCATATTTCTAGAAATGAGAGCAGCTCCGTCCAACGTGGGATGGATGCCGTCTCTCCTAATCAGACCAGGTCTCCCCCAGAAAGTTTTCTAATTATCAATGAAGCCCACTTGGTTTGCTGGACACCACCTCGACAGCCAGCGGTTGAATGATGACATGTGGTGAAACATGTGGTCGCTGGTCCGATTAGGCAGGGGTCCAGAGACACTATGGAGTCTGACATCGTCTTCGCAAATGTACACACCGGCTCAATATTAGTTTTTGTGACCTCCGACTGGCATAGTCGGATGTCATTACCGCCGACGTGGATAATAATTTTATCGTATTTACGTGAACTTTTAGCCAGCAGTTTTAAATTTGACTCAACGTCGCCTGCTCTGGCCCCGAGAATGCACTTGACTATGGTTGCCGGTGTCGCTAATTTCACGTTTCTGAATATGGAACTTCCAATTACCAGAGTAGATTTCTCGGCGGGTGTGTCGCAGAGTGGGGAGAACCTGTTAGAGACGTGAAGCGGTGGTTTGTTGCTGACAGCAGGCTTCTGCTTCGGACTATGCTTCTTTCAGACAGTCACCCTGGTTTGCTGGCTGCTCGGGAGCTGCCAGGGGAACGCTAGATGGGGCTAAGCTAAGGCGGTCCGCACCAGCTAACGGGGACTGGCTAGATCTAGCGGCTAATTGATTGGATTCATCGGTGCGGAGCCACTGCAGGTCCAATTAAACCTCGCTAAGCCTTGCCTCCAACGCTACAAACAAACAAACTACATTTAACGCACTTATCAGTACCACTAAAGGAGGCTGAGGAGGAACTGAACATGTGGCCCACTGAGCAGGAGAGAGGAGAGCGAGAGGGGGAAGCCGTTGCTAGCTTAGAGTGGAGAGTTTACAGAAAGAAAGGCTGTCGCTACAAGACAGAAAGTCTTTAAACTTAGGCCAAATAAAGCAAATAGATATGTAGTTTGGGAAGGGATAGAGGGATGGATGGAGGGAGGGAGGGAGGGGTGGATGGAGGGAAGGAGGGATGGATGGAAGGAAGGATGGATGGAGGGATATAGGGATGGATGGATGGAGGGATATAGGGATGGATGGAGGGATGGATGGATGGAGGGATATAGGGATGGATGGAGGGATGGATGGATGGAGGGATATAGGGATGGATGAATGGAGGGATAGAGGGATGGATGGATGGAGGGATAGAGGGATGGATGGACAGATGGATGTTGCAGAGTAGAGCAGGAAGAGGCAGGAAGAGATAAAGAGTGTCAGTGTCAGGCCTTCATTGATGTGCATTCACACCCTGGATGTAAATCGAGGGTATCGAAGAGTCACATCCCCTGTTCATTGTTGCTGCCACGTTCTCGTCACATGTCAGTACCTCATGGGACTGAAACATCACCACAGTGGAACAGAGGAAGGGTGAAGCTCATCGTGTGACATTAAAGTCTGGGGGGTTCTTAATGATAAGAGAGCATTTGCTTTGCCTTCTCGTCTAACAACTGCATTTAGGCGCCATATATCAGTGTTCATTAGAGAAGAGGATCTAGATTAACTAACCAGTGGATTCGTCACAGCGCTGATTTTGTGTCATGATCCAAAATCCAATGTAAGAGCTCATTTCCAATCAGTCTATTTAGCAGACTCCTAACGCTTGCTTGGCTTTGGCTCTTCATCAAAGTTCCTGTCACAGTTATAGTTGAGTTACAGTTGTGGTCGTGAGCGTAAGTTCCTGCTGGGGAGATGGTGGGTCCAGCTTTTATGAATCCCTGAAGGCTTGAAACAGGGCATTCACCTTAAATATCTGACACTATAAAGGAGGACTATGATATTTTATAGTTGCTAATCACAGCTTGGATTTGTGTGTGTGTGTGTTTTTGTGTGTGTGTGTGTGTGTGTGTGTGTGTGTGTGTGTGTGTGTGTGTGTGTTGTTGTTGTTACTATCCACAGATGAAGGTCTGATGGTGTCAAGGACAATATGTGTCACCTTTGATGGCAGCTCTGCTCCACACAGCAGCTCGGTACATTTAGTAGAAAAGCTCTGGGTGACTTTGGCGAGTCCCCCGCTGGTGTTAAATGGTAACCTCTGACAGTCGAGGCTCCAGCTGAATGCTTTCACATCCAGGCTTTTAGGCTGTGTTACCTTAGAGACGAACTGGCCTGCAGCGATTTAGCGCTCTGAGTGGGATGCTGGACAAAAAAGGCAGCGAGGTTTCGTCATGAAACAGAACGACAGAGATTCTGTCAGTCGTAATGACTTAGAAAATGAACACAGGCCAATGTTTTTGTCAGTCCTAATGACTTGGTAAAAAACCCAGAGATGGGCTTGTCAGCATGAATAAGTTGTAGGAAACAAGAGGGCAGGAAGGGAGACAGAGAGAGAAAATAAATGAAAGATTACAGAAGAAAGGGAGATAGTAAAAGGAGAGAGAGGATGAAATGTCACTTGTAATGACTTCCAGGAAATATATTGACAATAAAATAGAAAAATAGAAGAGAGATGAAGAGGGAGAAAGCGGCAGAAAGAATGAAGACGACAAGCTTTTGGCAGCGTTCCATGTCGCGCGGTCATTTGGCACGGTCGTTCTACTGCACCTGTTCTGCACATGTTTTGAAAAATAATTGGATTTGTCATTATTTTCCCCTCTTTGTGTGAGTTCCATATCAAGTGCACCTCGCCTTCATCTTTTGCTTTTGCTACCAGACACTCCTGGACATTCGTACGCTTTTAGACCCCTGCCTGACCTGAACCACCTCATCTCCTTCAATAAAGGCTGTGAAGCGTTCCCTGTTTGCTGTATGAGCCATCATGAACCCATTCCTGGATTCACAACAGTAAAGGCCCCTGTAGACTCCTGTGTTGCTCAGTCGTGATGCGCTCTGTGTGAGCAGGCCTGTGGCATTATCACCAACTACACACATCGGGTCAAACCTCAGACGTCTGGATCGTGGTGGTCAGAGTTGGAAAAGGTTGTCACAGAGCTGGTCTGTGTGTCCATCATGGGAATTCCTTGATATAAACTTCTCATCTGCTGTTGATTGTTGAGGTGTGGAAGTGTCACTGGAATCATCTCTGTGCCCAACATGACTACTGTTCTGGTGGCCACACTTCTTTCTTACTAAAATATGAAAATTATTATTCAAACTTTCTTGGACACATTTGTCGCAGCAGCAGGTTTTTAGGTTTTTATCTCCACGTTGATTTTCTTCTTTCCTGGGTCAACCACATCTATTTCAACTTTGTACTTGCCGATGGCCAGGCAGCCATGTTTGATATATAGCCATGGAACAGCAAACTGGAGCTACTGCACTCCACATGGTCAGACATTTTCCACGTTATATGGGAGTCCTGGCCTGAAGACACCTACACGCAATATTGACGTCCAAGTCATGGCTCCACGAGTGCTCACAGCAAGTAACCCTCATGTTCCAAACATCAAAATGCCACTGTTGCATCTTCACGTGATCTACAGCAAGATGATATAGCATGTGTGTTCTGGTGCTGCCGAGTGGTTCCACCTCCCTCCCACTTTATCAAACAGCCAAACACTCTACCCAGGCATACGCTGAGTTCCACCTGCCTGCTGAGAACCACAGCATCTCGCAGGAACAGGCAAAAGCTATTTTTAGGTGAGGTACAGGTTGCAAAGGATGCAGCGTTATCTCCCAGGTTCCTCAGTGAGGGGGAGAGTATCAGCACATTTTAATGAAGTTTGGCCCAATGATGTGGATCTCACCTGTACGATAGTCTTCCTCTCAGGGGATGCAGCTGTGAAAGCAGCTACCTAGCAAGCTAAGCAGTTCTCTGCAAGTCAAAAAAACAACAACTCACCTCTGCCAAATACAAAGCAAATCACTGAAAATTGAGTCTGGACATTCAGGAATGTTATTCTTCAGCACACCTTAAGACTCCATCTGCAGGTTCTGGATCATTTATCATCCTTGAGACTTAAAGAAAGAACCTTGAGATGGGCAATGGGAGCATTTGTAAGCTCTTCTTTGAGTTGTGCTCCCACTAGGTGGCGCATGTACTCCTTAGCAGGCAGACTGAACTTGGCGTAACCTTAGCGGGTGGCAGTTCACAAATCTGCTCAAATCTGGCTCCTGGTGCTTTCAAGCAGCAGCTCATTCGTGGGGTAGGAGGAGAGCTGCTGCTGCATCTGCCACTGCTGTACATCACTTCACACTGATTCACTCTGAAAGAGAAGCAGCCAAATTAGAGACTGGCACACTGGACTGACCCACCAGTGGCCCAACGTGGTCCTTGTAATCAGCGACAAACCTGTTTTTAGTTTTTAGTCCAGTCCAGCCAAGAGGGATTTAACTGAAGATGGGGGGGGGTTAGGGTTAGGGGGCACAGAGAGATAGAAACACACTGAGGTGAAAGGTTCTATCTATCTCACTGTCAAAGAGAAAAAGGAGAATGATGATGGAAAGAATAAGGAGAGACAGATCAGTGAGAGAGTTAGAAACATCTCCTTCTGTCTGACCCCAGACTCTGAGTTCACACTCTGGCAGAAACAGATCTGCTGGTAAATTCGATATCCAGCTTGGCGCTGCTGCCTTTTACTCTGCTACTCACAGGAAAATATGGATTCATAAACCCTGAGAACCTTTTCATTAACCTCTGTGCTGCTGCCACCGCCACCGCCGCCACCGCCGCTGCTGCTGCTGCTGCTGCTGCTGCTGCTGCTGCTGTTATTTGGTTCATTGTTCTCCTCAACACTTTAGTCCAGCAGCAGTTCTCTGGACTGCTGTCGTCAAATCAACATACGAGTACATGAGGACTCACTGTGACTTTGGGGAGATGTCTCATTTAGAGGCTGCTGAGGAACAATGGGTTCTACCTGGAAGGGTTTTGGACTGGGTTTTGTTCATTTTGTTCATCCCTCCATCATCCATCATCCATCCCTCCATCATCCATCATCCATCCCTCCATCATCCATCCCTCCATCATCCATCATCCATCCCTCCATCATCCATCCCTCCATCATCCCTCCATCATCCATCATCCATCCCTCCATCATCCATCATCCATCCCTCCATCATCCATCCCTCCATCATCCATCCCTCCATCATCCATCATCCATCCCTCCATCATCCATCATCCATCCCTCCATCATCCATCCCTCCATCATCCATCCATCAATCTATCATCCATCCCTCCATCATCCATCCATCCATCCATCATCCATCCCTCCATCATCCATCCATCCATCCATCATCCATCCCTCCATCATCCATCCATCCATCCATCCATCCATCCATCCCTCCATCCATCATCCATCCATCCATCATCCATCCCTCCATTATCCATCCATCCATCATCCCTCCATCCATCATCCATCCCTCCATCATCCATCCCTCCATCCATCATCCATCCCTCTATCCATCCATCCATCATCCATCCCTCCATCATCCATCCATCCATCCATCCCTCCATCATTCATCCCTCCATCATCCATCCATCCATCCCTCCATCCCTCCATCCATCATCCATCCATCCATCCATCCCTCCATCCATCCATCATCCCTCCATGTTCTCCCTCTTCTCCTGTTGAGGGTGGTGGGGGTGGAGCCTATCCCAGCAGCCTTCCCCCTGGACAGGTCACCAGTCCATGGCAGGGCCAACACATAGAGACAGACAACCATTGGCTCTCCCAGCCACGCCTACGGTCAATTTAGAGTCTGGATTAACCTGGTCCCTCTTGATGTCTTTGGACTGTGGAGGAAGCTGGAGTACCAGAGAGAACCCAGCAGGAACAGGGAGAACATGGAGACTCACCCAGAAAGACCCTGTGCTCCAGCTTCTTGCTGAGGGGCCACAGTGAGGACCACTGCTCCAGCTGGCCGCCCCCATCCATTCATCTTTACCTGTTAAAAACACATCAATTCAGTTCACATCAATCATTTCAACAAATGCAAACAGCAGGCTAGACTTTTTGACAGGAAACCCAGAAATGACTGACAGCCGACCCCCACAATTGCAAAGTAATAGAGCATGAATGGGGATTCACACGTGTTTGTAGTCATTTAAATTTGGAATTCAGAATTGTAATCCCAGACCCGACATCTCCCTGGCGCTGTGCCTGGATTCTGATGGGGAAAAACAACCCTAATTATAGAGTCACAGTCTTGACTTGACTGTTAATTTTCAATTTGGACTTTTCATGTCTGGTTCTTTTCTTATTTTTGTTGTATCTTGTTTTCCTTTTATTCTTACTTCCTGTTTTCTTTGAGATCTCTTCGTGATTGTGTTCTCTTTTAAGTTGTCCTGTGTGTCTTGTAAATTAATCAGTTGTCATCACCCACAGCCATGTTCCCAGTGTTCCCAGTGGTTCCTTCCCTCTTCTTGTGTTCTGCCACCAGGATTAGTTAAGTTCGTATTTTAGTTTAATTAGCTGTCTCTATCTTGGTTAGACGCTCTGGGTTTACTGGTGCCTGCTCAGCTTCAGGATCTACAATTTGCTCTACATCACCTCCAAAAGTTTATTTTTTACTTGTAATATAACCTATCAAAGCAGGTTCCTGTCAAAACCTGTCCATGAATGACTATCTAACACACACACACACACACACACACACACAACACACACAATGTTGATTACATGACCTCCTTGGAGGTATGGAGGTTAACAATCTGGAATCGCTGTACGATGTTGGTCTCATTTGTAAATTGAGTGCTACTGGCATAGACGAGTAGACATTTGAACACATAGACAATAAGGATTTTTTATTCTCACCGAAATTTTCTTTTGAAAGCAGGTTTCTGCAGACGAATAGAGCTGGGAGATGTTAGCTGGGACACGTATTCAGGTCAGGGCATCAAGGCTGAGCTCATTCAATTCAAGATTTCATCAAAATCATCATTCATTTTGTGTCAAGCATTCACAGCAGTCACCGATCATGGATAAAAATGTTGTTTTTGATTTATTCTAACTTTTATGTACAATCACCATCATACATTTGGGTGTTTTATTTTTGTTTTGCCATCCATGATCTACTTTCTACATGAACATTTTCACACTTCTGTTCCTTTGCACAGCTGGATACCCGCCTGCTGTGAGCTCCTAGGTGCTGCTGAACTGTGATCACCAGCATATTGGCTGCACCAAATGCCAGTCATCAACACAATTTGTTGCAGTTGCCCTCGTAGAAGGAGATCTTTGATTGGTCAAATGAAGTGTCAATCAATTGGGCTGATATTTGACTGCAAATTTGACCTGTGATTCACCTCCATTTAGCATCACCAATCTTATCCTGTTAAGGGTCTTGGGGGGGGGGGGGTGTTGGAGCTGCCTATCACAGACAACCATTGGCTCTCCCAGCCACGCCTACGGTCAATTTAGAGTCTGGATTAACCTGGTCCCTCTTGATGTCTTTGGACTGTGGAGGAAGCTGGAGTACCAGAGAGAACCCAGCAGGAACAGGGAGAACATGGAGACTCACCCAGAAAGACCCCGTGCTGCAGCCGGGGCTCCACCCACAACCTTCTTGCTGGGGGGCCAAAGTGAGAACCACTGCTCCACCGTGCTGGCCATTGATATCGTTTGGTTATATATTGTATATTGAGGTTTTACTCATGCGATGCCCTTCCCATGTCTTAACAAGTCTAATCCAGTGCGCCTCTGTATTTATGTGAGCGTTCCAGACACCGAGCCGGCCGTGCGTCTCCTCCCTTGTCTTCCGTCCCGCTCGGGTCTTGGCTGGACTGACGACCCCACAGACATGTAATCAATTGTGATTGATCAATTGATCTCACTGGATCAACAGGCAGAATTTCTTGATCGTGCTCATTCTCATTGAAGAGGAACTGAATTCCTAACATCTGTCTATATGGGATTTTTTTGAAAATGTCTCAGATATCAAGATGATAATTTCAGCAGTTTCACTTCACAATGAGCTGAAAAGAGCCAGGGACAGTGTGTGCATCATGCTGCAGTGGAAGCAGGCTAATCTTTGCAGCTGGTTTGTCTCGTCAGTGATTTGGTGATTAGTCGAAGACTGAGAGGCTACAGAGGTGCTCTAATCTGAGGATTAACTGCAGTTACTGAGGGATTACATAGATTACAGTCTTGATTATCTGCACTGCTACAAAAGAAACTGTGGTCCCCTTTAAATGCAGTGGTAGAAAGTAGAAAATTTCAGTCTAATTTTTTTAGTTGAATTAATCAGAAGTGTGTATTTATTGTCAAAATCGAGTCAGACTGACCTCAGATATTTGATTTATGCAAAGCACTCAGTGAAAACTTAACTTTAGTTGACTAAAAAAATCTGTATTTTATTGTGTTTGTAATCCAAAACATGTGATTTTGTTTTTTTCTGTGGCAGAGAGCGGTCAGTAAATGTGTCAGAGCCTGAATCTTTGGAGCTGACAGTTTCCAACCTGAAACCAGAGGAGAGCTACAGCTTCAGAGTCATCGCTTACAATGATGTAGGGCCAGGAGAGAGCTCCACCCCTCTGAGGATCACCACCAAACCTGACCGTAAGACACAAAACAGGGAGCTAATCCGGGAAACACTGAACCCTCTTTCCTTTGCGTTTTGGAGAATAGTCATGGCGGCCGCTGCAATGCTTCCAGGTCTCGTCGCTCTGACAGGCCCCTTTCTGAGCAGAATTGGCTCCTGGAATGAACCCTTGACCTACATTGGAATTTGTCATCCAAGTAGAGCCAGTTTGTAGCAGACGTGATGAAAGGCAAAGGGAGATTATGTTAAAGGATGTTTCATCATCAGGGAGTCTGCTGAAGGAATAAAGGAAAAAAACAGATGCTGTCTTGGACTTGACCTCCCTTTTTTGTAGCTGATGATAACAGGAAAGATATATTTGTTTGGTCTGTAGAATGTGTACGAGTACAAGTATGTCAATTTGTGTATTTGTCAAAAAGCAATGTTTTGTCCCCTGCATGTCTCTACAGTCCAGGTACCCAGCCGGGTGGAGTCTTTTCATGCTGAGGCTCTGTCTCCAACCGCCATCCAGGTAAGCTGGGAGCCGCCCAGTCAAGCCAACGGGCCCATCCTGGGCTACAGGCTGCTGTGGACCGAGAGCCCATCGGGGAAGGAACAGGTGAGTGCCATCGCATGTCAGATTAAACCATGAATCCAAAGGTCCTGTGGCGATCACCTGGGACTGAAAGAAGTGTCTCCTCTCCTGTGTGTTGGTGTGTATTCAGAGTGTGGACGTGAACGGACTCAACTACAAGATGGAGGGACTCAATAAGTTCACAGGCTACACAGTTCGTGTTTTGGCAATCAACCGCTACGGCTCAGGCCCCACCTCTGACACTGCCACTGTCACCACCCAATCAGACGGTGAGCTCGACCTCAATATCTTAACAAGTGTGAGAACTTTGTTCAAACATGTTTACCCTGGCCCAAGCTTGTCCGCGGCCATTTTCTCTCATCCCAGTGGTTCTAATGTGCTTCTGAACAGACTGACATCGTGCCCATTAATTACCTCAATCCTGGCAGGCCATTTCCATATCTGAGTTGCACAAAATGGAAAGTTACTCATGATAACATTTGTAAAACCCAGCCGTCCCCTAAAAGAGCAAAGACATGATGTGAATGCAATGCAGGGCCCTGCTCACACCATCGTTGGCGTGAAGACACCCTCTCAGTGGATATTTGTAAAGATGCAAAAGGGTGAACTGGACCCAGCAAGTGGAGTGTTTCAATAACAGATCAGAAATGACTGGTTGAAATGAGAACATTGCCAAGTAAACTGCTGCTATTCTAGTTGAACTCTGAGCAAAGAGCAAAAAGCCCTGGCTTTTATTTGATTAAATCACTGAACTCAGCAGGACAGGCACCTGTCCAGGCAGGCCTTGGCTTCTGAGCCAAAATCTTGCTAAGCAAAGATGATAAGTAATATGAAATCACAGCCTCACATCAAATTGTCAGTAGCCTTCCTTACTGAAATATTAATCAATTGTGCAAGGTAACACAAAGAGTTCAACATAGTTTATGTAGAACAGGTCATATTTATCCCTCCAATTTTAAGGCCCACTTTTAAACAAAATGTGTTTGGATTGCCCCTAAACAGACCTGGATGATGCTCATTCTGGTCGAGTTCACCAGGTACTGAGTCAACAGCACCTCTGTCCACAGGGATCATAGCAGACAGAGACACTCCAAGGTGACGTCAGCTGCGAGTGTCTCAGTGTTGCTGTAAGTGACCACTTGAAAGTTGACGTTAAATCCCCATCAGTCAGATCGCTGTGAGCGCAGAGTCTCATTTGGACTCCGGAAGTCTGTTAGTACACTCAGAAACCTCCGAGAACTCTAGCGTTTGTGAAGCTTCTCCTTCAGTTTATTTTCACTCCGGCATTTTTTTTTCTTTTCAGATTCAAAAACCAAGCTAAAGTTAGCATGACATCAGTAAGCTAGCGGACCACAAGTGACACAACAGGCTGTTTCTGTCTTGTCTGAGCAATAACGCTCCCCTCCATCAGAGTCTGAGTAACGTCTGTAACCGTGGGCTGGTCAGGAAGTTTTGTCTTTGTCCACGAGTGGAGAAGAGGCTGGGTCCATGTTGTCTCTTCAAGGACTATGCTGTCATAAACTGCGGTCGGGCTGACAGCTCTGCTCCGCTACAGCTTTTAAAGTGAAACCATCCAGCCATCCGTCCATCCATCCATCCATCCATCATCCATCCATCCCTCCATCCATCCATCCATCCCTCTATCCATCCATCCCTTGGTCCCCCCCTCCATCCATCCATCCATCCCACCCCTCCCTCCCTTCATCCATCCCTCCATCCATCCATCATCCCTCCATGTTCCCCCTCTTCTCCTGTTCAGGGTAGTGGGGGAGGAGCCTATCCCAGCAGCCTTCCCCCTGGACAGGTCACCAGTCCATGGCAGGGCCAACACATACAGACAGACAACCATTGGCTCTCCCAGCCACGCCTACGGTCAATTTAGAGTCTGGATTAACCTGGTCCCTCTTGATGTCTTTGGACTGTGGAGGAAGCTGGAGTACCAGAGAGAACCCAGCAGGAACAGGGAGAACATGGAGACTCACACAGAAAGACCCGTGCTGCAGCCGGGGCTCCACCCACAAGCTTCTTGCTGGGGGGCCACAGTGAGGACCACTGCTCCACCGGGCCGCCTTAAAGTGAAACCAGCCATTCAAAGGTCCACGGGTGTTCTTTTATCCATCGCCACTGTCCCATTGCACTCAGCCAGCTCCATACAAACTACTACTGGTCTTTTTTCTTTTTGTATACAGCCACAAGTAGGACCACGCTGTGGCTAAGGGTGCTCAGAAGGGACACAGGAGGGCGCATGACTTTTGTTGCTTCACGATGAATGTCTTAATGTGCCTCCACAGTAGTGTGTTGTGAAGGAGTGGTGTTGTTTTACCGGAATAAACTAGATATATTAAAACAATATTCCTGAATGATCCTTTATAGCAGCTGATTGTGTGCGTAGTTAAAACATGGAACACACAACTGGGGGGCGGCAGCTCAAACAGCTGCCCTCAGCAGGAACATAACCTGTGACGCCCTCCTGACATTCAACATTGCGTCACCGATGTCCCCATTGTGTTTAAGGTTAACTTAATTAATTAATTAAATGTGTGATGTCAGCAATCAGATTAAAGTCATAGCGCAGTGTTGCCACTGGAGACCTGTTAATACCAGTTGTAAATGTAACCAGGCTAAATTACATCCAGAGAGAACCAGTATAATGAGCGCGAAAAATCAAAGAAACAAAAGGACAAACATTGCTTGAGAGTCTCAGGCTACAATCTATGAAACCAACCAAAACACAGTTCGTAGTTTGCAGGATTATTAGTTGAGGGTTATACAGGGATCACATGGGAAAGGCGGAAAAATTCAGCAACAGAGTCTTCACTTGTAGTCTTGATTTGGTACACAAGATTAGAAGCAGTGCAGAAAACAGTTGATGCAACAGGCCAGCAGAGACGCAGACGTCCAACAAGTTACAAAGTTCAAACAGTGTCTGGCAGTGCAGGCCACGGACTCAGGCGGCAGTAGCAGGCTGAAAGACTTCCAGAGACGGCTGAAAAAGTTCAAAATACACCAGAAAATGGGATTCAGTGGGAGAGAGTCATTAGCTGGTGAGAAGCACATTTTCAACATAACATATTCAGCAAATGTGTTTCACTTTTTGAAGGATATTCAACTCAGAAATCTTAATTTCATTCCAGTCAGTGCATGACTTTTTTTTTTTTTGCAAGCAAAGGCCTTGTTATTGGTGATGCTGCTGAACCAGTGTGAATGCGGCTCAGAGCCCTGAGACCCCACTCATTCACTTCTCCACCACCTCAGCGCTACCCCATCGGTAGTATCCCACTGCCCTCCAAGAACTGGCCCTCAAGACCTCTCAACCAACCCTGCTGGCCTTCCGTCCAGCCTCAGGTCCGACCTTTGGAGGACAGAGCCTTCTTCTTGGCAACTGCTCGGCTACAGAATGTTTCCCTCTGTGGTATCACTCACGTTCTGTGAGTCCCTCACTGTTCCCCAAAGTCAACTCAAAGGACATCTCCCCTCCAGGTCCTTTTCCAAGCCTCCTTCACCCTCTTCTGTGTTTTTGGTTTTGTTCGTTTGTCTGCTGTCTGGTACCAGGAAACAAGCACAGGAATTGCATATATACTCACAGAACGACCAGAGTAAACCACGTTGTGTTAACATACAACAGCAAAATAAAATAGAAAACAGAAGAATTCAGAAAGAAGTGCACAGGAAGTAACTGCTCCCTATTTATAAATTCACAAATATATAATGACGATTTTGATCAATTGTGAAGCAAATTAACGTAATGAGACATTGCACAGGTTTTCACACTTGAAAAAGAGAGTGTGGTTGTTTCAGTCTTTGTTTAGAAGAGCAATGGCCTTTGGGTGTGGGCCGTTTCTGAGTTTGTCTGTTTGCTCAGGATTTTATTGTCCTGTACTGCCTTCCTGATGGTAGCAGTTCAACAGGTGATGAGCGGGATGGGAAGAGAGTGGCAGTGGGGCCTGGACAGCTTCTCTAGGGAGGGGACGACACAGCCAGGGAGCCGCAGGAGCACCGACTTCTCCCGAGCAGTGCAGCTGGCGAACACACATCCCCAAAGCACTGAGTATTAAAATGGAATGGAGGAAATCATTGATAAAGGCCCTCACCCAAGTTGGTGTGGACTATTGATGCAGTAATGTTTCCCTTGAATGGAATCCATTTCAGCTGTGAATCAGTGCTCATGTTAAAGGTCATTAATAATCATCCGTCCATAGGCAGCCAGAGATAATAGAGTCCTCAGCCCAGCTGCAGCCACCGTACAACTGATCTGAAACCATACACAGATGCGGAGAGGCTGGACTGAGCATCTTCCGTCTGCATCTCGCAGATAACAATGACTTGTGGGCTAATTGAATCCACAATACCACTCACACACACACACACACACACACACACACACACACACACACACACAGTGAACAGCTGAATCAATAGATAAGCTGCGGACAGTTAATCAGGAATCTGGTTGGACAGATGCAGAGTTCATTGGAACCAAAACACTTTGATTCTCAACTGGAGCGCCGCAGTTTGCCTCAGTTTCACACATCTGCTGCCTCATCGACTGTCTGCTGCATCTTCATCATCCTCATCATCCTGTCCTCCACTCCTCCTGTCATTCATCTGCTACATCTTCTTCTTCACCATTCGTGAGCTTTTCCACTGTTCTCTCACATCTTTATCTCACAGGAATTACGTCTAGGTTTCCGGGTTTATATTATCGTTCATTTCAACATACATTCTGTCCTTTGGTTTCTTCTCCTCTACATTTTTTAAAACTTCAATCTGTTTCCTTTGTTTACATCATCCTCTTTTTTGTCTTGCTTCCTTCATCTTTCATGAGCTTCTTTTTCTTCTCCCTCCTCTTTCATCACACACTTTGGTCTTTTCCTCTTAATTTTTCTTGTATTTGTAATAATCTGTTTTTGTCTTCCCTCTCATCGTCCTTGTGATGTTTTTTTATTTTCTCTGCGCTCCTCCCCCTTTGTGCCAATCTCTGGATTTTTAATCTTTCAGGAATATTTTGAGCTGTTGAGGAAACAGAGCCTACCTCAGAAAAACCTGCTGTCCCGATGGTTCAGAGGGGCGGAGACCGTATGAGTGCGATGACACCTGTCATGTGCCCTGTCTTGTTTTGCTGTTTGTGACAGATTTTTGATGCTGACTGTCGTCAAAGCATCCGTCCAACTGTGTCCCTCCTGTTTGTGTTCCTGACATCGGCTTGATTGATTGACAGCGGTGATGTGACACCAGATAGCTTCAACTCTACACTCAGTTGACAAACCCTAAAAACATGGTGTTTGGTTGAGGAGTCTGGTCTTTCAGTCGACACAAGCTAGTTCTCCAGTCCGGGATCGTCGTTGTGATCATGTGTTCATGACTCCCACAACTTTAATTGGCATGACTCAGCTCAGCTCCAGCAACTATCAGCTGCATCCTTTTGATAAGATGCTTTTATTCAATGACTCAAAGTCGAATTGTATTCCCTTTTACTGCTTGTTACTATGGAAACTACTGACATGAGAGGATACACCAATCCATCCAAGACTTTCCAGGACATGTTTAGCCTCCCGTGGATCATGTTTCACAAACTGGGGTACAAGCAAAACATCTTTACCATCTTCTCAAAATCCTCCATTACAGTTCAGCCAGTGTTTTATGTTCTATCCTCTCTGCTCCGTCCCTGATCCACCTCAGTCCACAAGCCTAAAAGCCCCAAGTGCTCACCAACCAGAGGCAGAGTCGGTCTGTGGGTGGGTCCTGTGGGGATGTGCACACAGTAAGCCAATGTGTTTGAGGGTTTTTTTTCCTAGGTTGGACTGAATAAGGCCATCTGGCACCCAGTAATGTTGCCTGACTCACAGAAGAATGGGTAAATGGTTTGACCTGACCTCGCGCCCATGGAGCAGCAGAGACTGTCAGCAGATGCAGCACTGCAGCTGAAGACCTGACTGTCTGAACCATCAAGCTCTGAGTGTGCAGAGCTAGCATTCATAGTGGTGGTGCAAGCCTAGCCACTGGGTTACAGGGTTAAAAACAAAAAAAACAAAAAAAGAACCCTTTTTGAACTCCTGACCTAGAGGACCAGAGCTGTGAGCGTTGCTCCAGTAACCCAAAGCTGCTCTACTTTTAGAACTGATCCATCCTCAGATGTTTGCGAAGCTGCAAAGAAAAGGATTTCTCCAAGTGTCCCAGCCCTCCCATCCGTCTGTACTGCAGACCTTGAATTACAGCACCTTCACTGTGATGCATCATCTTGCACTTATTACGATTGTAGCACAGACTTGAGCTAGCTCAGTTTACATTCTACAGCGTTTGCATACTGTACTTCACTCTGGATGCCATATACTCTGTCAGATGTTGGGTATTGAGTGTCTTGTGTCATTTTCTTGAACTACCAATTGGCTTCCTGCTAAATCTAGTGCTGCCAACTTTTTAGTATTTGTGTCTGTGCGCACTGTCCCTTTAATAAACTAAACTAAATGTTAGCATTTGGGCTGTCTGTAAGAGAATTATAGGGCCAAAATTATGATCACTACATAATATGTTCATGATCATAATGTTGGCCTCTAGTTTCAACTCAGATTTCATATTATGAATAATAATAATAATAATAATAATAATAATAATAATAATAATAATAATAATAATAATAACTTTATTACAGACTCAAAGGCCCAGATAAGAGCAAAAACAATACATACAAAATATATATATATTTATAAAAGACACCATAAAAGAGCCATCACAACATGTTCGCAATGCAATACGTACAGACCACTTAAAACAAGTAAAAAGTCAGTACCTTCAAAGGAGACTACCATACCAATGCTTCCATATCTTGGACAGATAGCGTGTGGTGCTAAGTTTGATGCTTGTCAATGCCATGATGATACAGTTCTCTGAGTTATTCAATGACATATAGATTTATACATAAAATTTCTCAACGTGGCTTGCAGTGTATTCACACCTGCAGCCACAAACATCTCACTGGCGCTACACCAACGTGGTCTCCTCAGCAAAATTCTCAAAGCATCATTGTACGCTATCTGGAGTGTACGCAGGCTTGCTTTGCCTTAATTAGACCTCAAGTGGGCAGTATAGAGAGGAGTGCAGTGTGCTCTGAACAAAGCCACCTTCACTTTATCTGTACATGCTCCAGACTTGCGAAGCAAACTATTTGCTTGAGCATATAAAGAACGGCATTGCGTGTAAATGTCTTGGTCATCCTTCTACTGGTCTGTAATGAGATGCCCAAGATACTTAACTTTGCTCATAAGTTTGAGTTGAAACGTGTTGTGCTGGTCCACCAAATGCGTAAGTGGTGTTGTCTCCCACATCTGTCTAAGATGGCAGGCTCGTAGGCCACGAGTGTCCATGCATGTGGACATGGATGTGCAACTGTGGCTCGGCAGGGACCTGTTGGACCCCAGTCTGGACTCAGGACCTACTGTTTTTGAAAATAATCATCTTTTTTTTTTAATTTTTCAAGGCCACCCCACAAGATCACAAGACAAAACCAAAGAGCTGATTCAGGATTTCACTTCCATTAAGCTCGTGGCATGAGCCTCATCTCGAGACCCTTTAGATTTGTGGAACCCTGTTGAGAACCACAGGTTGTTCTGGAGTGTTTTTTTATTTATTTTTCCTTTCAACGTTGTGCAAGTGAACAGTCAGTGATGTAAATTACACACAGAATATAAACATGGCCACATTCAATTAACATATTCACAAATGCAGCATTGATGGTCTCAAAAGGTGTCTAAGTTCTTCAAAAAATGTGTCTTTGATCTGATACGCTTGTTTGTCTCAACAGTACCCAGCGCTCCTCCTCAGAACATCACCCTCGAGGTTGTCCTGTCCAGGGTGAGTTTGACATGTTGATACTTTCATTTCACACTTCTACACTGCAGCAGAAGTATTCAGCTCAACCAACTGCTGCATTATTGTGACACTTACAGTTAAAGATAAGATGAATAAGATTACATTTTAAGGTAGGATGTTTACCCACTTCTGTCAGTCACACAATGATGAACAGTTTGTCGAGGGTCAAAGTCACTGTTTCTTTTGACACATTTAAAGTGTGACACTGAACATCCGTCAAGTTTCTCTCTGGTGATCCAGCCTCGTTTTACTGATTAATGTGATCTATTCATCAATACACACACACACACACACACACACACACACACACACACACACAAACACACACTTATGTATCTAGAGTTAGAGTCCAGAAGGGAGACAGATTGCTTTCCTGTCCTCTCTACTCATGTTCCTCTGTTTACTGTTCAAACTGATTTATGGGCTGGAAGTACTATTAAAAATAAAGAGATGTTTCTCCATGGTCATTAGCTCTTGCCCAGACATATTTGATAAAAATCAAAAAGACAGATATCACACACACACACACACACACACACACACACACACACACACACACACACACACACACACACACAGTGGAAAACTGGGTCATGCAGGCCCCTCCATCCAAAAGTTTCAGTTTCCTCAAAGGTGCTACAAAACTATATATATATATATATATATATATATATATATATATATATATATATATATATATATATATATATATATATATATAAGCTGCCATTAAAATTCAAACCTAGAGTGTATATAAATGGAAAGTACTTTCACAGTCATTGCAAGCAACCCAAAAAGAATCCAAAGAAAGTTTGGAGACTCACTGAGTGCAGAGTTGGTGTGACCTTCAGTTATGAGCTACCCCAGTCCTGCTATTACTACTACTTCTACTACTATTACTACTACTACTACTACTACATACATCCTCTCCAAACAGCTGTAGATTAATGAGCTCTCAATGTCCAACCCAAAGACAACTGTCCTCTTGGGATGCAAACATATCCCATATGCCCCATATCCAATGAAGGTCCCTAACATGGCTGCAAGGACAGTGACAGGCTTTTCTTTAGACACGACTCAGTTCTTTCTAGCAAACGAGCTGGACTGCATTTGATCATTAAATGTGCACGGCAGCAGTCGAGTCATAATGTGAGCCCTGATATAAAGCAAGAGCTTCATGTAATAAGCCTGCAGACAGTCACAGAACTGATATGGATAATCCAGAGGAAACGTAGGATCCAGAGTTTCATGAAGTAAAACCTGATGGCTGGTGAACTCGACATGAACCCGCTGTCCGATCTCAGAATCAGCGTGGAGCAGCTCCCGACTGTCTACAGAACCACAGGAAGTCAATGACTGTGTGATTCATGGCAGATTGATCATTATATTCATGGAACGATGCAGCCTGCTCCATTTGAAGCTGTGCATGCTTGATGTCCAGAAACTTTCTAATCAATCAAATTTGGGAACTCAAAGTTTTCATGGAAGTTCAAGCTGTGCAGTTTGTGGTGCAGTTTAGTCTCTCAATGAAACACCTTGGTTTTTATTAGCCTAAAGTGGTTCCTACCTCAACCCTACGCTTACATAAGTTTATTGTAGCTAAAGAATTACAATAAAGTCATTGAAAAGGCATTAAACAGTGAATGAAGCTTTGTACTGAAGAAGGCTCTCAAGTGAGAAATTTGATGACGACCTGTTGCCTTCATTTACCACTTGGATACACTTGACACTTGTCCTGGTCTATAAAACCAAGTGTTTATCACACAACTAAGAGGACAGAGTCTCCTAGTAATGACATCATCCTTACGTGACTGAGGAACAGTCACAGAAAAGTGGGACGGATGGCTCTTGTTGTGTGAACACGTTGCACCTTTTTGTTAAGAAGCAGAATGAAAACAGGCTGTAATGCATGTCATGCTGCCCTGCTAATGATAATTAGCTTCACTGTTATTGAGAAGTTACATGGAGGCAACAGAAAACTGAAGCAATAGTTGTGACTGGACTGACTCTAGAACAGCTAGCCACAGCTAGCATCTGTAGCTGCCATGCTTCTAGCTTGTTGGGTTATTGTACTCATCCAGTATCATTTGTGCCACATGTGTGTGCATGTTGCCTGCACATTTTAATATATGATTCTGAGCGAATTATGAGGCTTGTCATCGTTTCTTCCCTAGAACCAATTTATTGACCGTTACCTGACCACGTATTCCAAAGAAGACGTCCAGAATTTCAGACTGCAAACTTGAGTTGAATCTGAAAATCTTGTTGATGGAGTGTCAAAGTTCAGCTCAAAGCCAGCAGGATGTTAATGTCAGTGTTTCTCAGCCATGAGCTGAATGATGTCTGGATGACCTCATGTAGAGTGGCAGCCACAGCGGCCGCTCTCCTCCAGCAGCGCAGGCTTTATTTCAGGTATTTCAAGCTAAATGTGACCTTCAAAGACTGAATGAATGAATGAACTTGTTTCATCAGATGTTTGCATCATTTGGTTCTTCATTTTGCTCAGAACAAAGCAACAACCACAGCTGAGAAAACGAGGTTTCCAACTTGATGTGAATGGCTCATAATTTATGTCCGTAAGCAGGCGGTTCTGGCTGCCCGCGGAGAGCTGACCTCATTAGGTTTCTGTCTGCTTACTTTCTGCATGTGATTGATATTTCTCAGCTGATCTTTCTCAGGTCAGTGCTGATGAGTGAGTCATGTCAAAACTGCATGACAGTTTGAAGTTCAGAAAGAACGGATTTGGTTGTTTGTATTATTGTATTGTTAAATGTTTTTTCAGGATGATTTGTTTTTGTCTAGAATAATTACGACTCAGAATATTCATTTTCATATCAGCTTGATGTGACCTAGTCAGGAAGCATGGCCAAATAAGAAGACATATTTGTCTGTAAAGCAATTTCAAAATGCATGAATGTTGAATTTACGATCAATGGCTTGTGGCTCCTGGGCACCAGAATTGTGAGGTCATCAGAACAGGAGACCATCTAATACAACGCAAACAGGCCCCGTCAGTGTTAAGTCGTAATTACTATATTATTATTATCATTAATTATATTGTAATATATAATATAATATATGTGAGGGACAATCAACTTGTAGGTGTGTGTATGTGCTGTTTTGGATGCATGACGCGGAAGCAAATAACCACCCTCCGCGTTGTCAAGTCAGGTTTATTTGTGTGTCACCAAACCACAACCAAAGTACTCTGTCCAAGTAGAGCAGGTCCAGCACCTCCCTCCTTCAATGAACCTCCACCCAACAATTCTCCATCAGCAAGCACATGCTGCAACAGCAGCCACCAAAATCCCTAGCAGTCTGAGCCTGTAGCAGCAGATCTAAGGGCCAGCTTAAGCAGTCCTGACTATAAGCCTGATCAACAAGGAAGGTCTTAATTCTGCTCTTAAACCTAGAGAGGGGGTCTGGGTCCTGGACTGAAACTGGGAGACGGTTCCACAGGAGGGGAGCCTGATAGCTGAAGGCTCTGGCTCCATTCTACTGTTAGAACTCTAGGAACCAGCAGGAACCCTGCAAGGTCTCTGCTACCAGTTCTCGTCAACACGTGGCAGCAGCGTTCTGGGCCAGCTGGAGAGTCTTTAGGGACTTATTAGTCCGGTCTGATAGGAGGGAGGTGCAGTAATCCAGCCTGGAAGAGACAAAAGCAGGGACTAGTTTTTCTGCATCTTCTTGAGCCAGGATGTGTCTGATCTTAGAGATGTTACGTAGATGGAAGAAGGCGTCCTGGAGATTTAATGTGGGAGTTAAAGGATCCTGGTTAAAGAGAACTCCTAGGTTCCTTACGGTGGTGCTGGGGGCCAGGGTGGTGCCATCCAGGGTACCTGTCTCATCAGATCAGGTGGTCGTCAGGTGTTTGGGCCCAGCACAAGAACTTCAGTTTATCAGAGTTTAATAAAGGAAATGATGGTCCTCCATGTTTTTCTGTCCATTAAACAGGCCTCCAGTTTAGTCAGCTGGTTTGTTCCATGTGGATCATTGATGAGTTCAGCTGAGTGTCGTCTGCATAGCAGTGAACATTAATGGAGTGTTTCCTGATCATGTGACCTAGAGGAAGCAGGTACAGGGTGAAGAGGACTGGTCCAAGCACAGACCCTTGTGGAACACCAGAACTGACTGTAGTGGTCTCAGAGGAACCATCATTAACTAGTACCAACTGAGATGGACCTAGTAAATATGACCTGAACCAGTTTAGTGCGGTTCCTTTAATATCAGTGACAGGTTCCAGTCTCTGTAGAAGGATATGGTGATCAATGGTATCAAAGCTGCACTGAGATCTAATCAGACCAGCACAGAGACCAGTCCCTCATCTGGTACCAGTAGGAGGTCACTGGTACCTTTGACTAGTTCTGTTTCTGTGCTAGGATGAACCTGGAACCTGACTGAATCCTCCAATCAGCTGTTGCTGTGGAGAAGTCACAGAGCTGTTTAGCAGCTGCTTTCTCCAGAACCTTGGAGAGAAAAGGAAGATGTGATGTTGGTCTGTAGTTGGTAGAACTTCTGGATCCAGGGTTGCTTTTTTGAGGTTGGTTTAATTCCTGCTTCTTTAAAGGACTGAGGGACGGAACCAGATACCAGCACCACACTGATCATATCTAAGAGGGAGGGGCTAACGAGGGGAGAGAGTCTTGGAGCAGCTGTAAATTAAATAAAAGCTGCTGTTAGGAGGGAAGCTTTGACAGTTGCCATGGTAACATCTTGGCTGGTGGAGTAATTTTTGAACCAGTGATCAAGCTTCAGCTGAACCACGTGAAGGCCCAGCGTGTCCTGGGAACGCCTCAGGATCCCCTTCAAGGAACTCGATGAAGTAGCTGGGGAGAGAGAAGTCTGGGTCCCTTTTCGAAGTCAAAGTCAACTTTATTGTCAAATGTACGTGCATGACATACAGCACAGATGAAATATCGGTCCAGGCAGGAACAGTATGAAGACAAAAATGAAATAAATAGACAGCTTTGCTCAGGCTGCTGTCCCCGTGATCCAGATGGACGGATGGATGGACGGATGGATGGATGGATGGATGGACGGATGGATAATTTGCACAAATGGCATCGGCACACTGATATGCTATTTGTTTGGCAGCACGATCGAGACTGAATTTCAACGTTGCCATGCGAATGACGAAGGCCATTTCGGTCTCATTTGCAGACAGCGTATGCAGAAGCAGGGAAGTCCTTTTGTAAATTCAGCCCAAATAGTTTGAAGTACTTCACCTCCCAGAAAAGTAACCCATTCAAATATTACTACAAAACACATGCACATCTATACAAATACATGCGCAAACACAGACAAATTTCATTCCTATTTAGGACATCTTAACCATTTCAAACATCCTCAGTTGATGAGAGGAAGTGCTGTATTTCACAAATGGTGAAGCTGGAGCAACAGTTGTAGGGTTGTAGTGGAGGTCCTGCAGGTAAACCGCAGCAGAAGCAGCAGAGGCGGCGGCATGATAGCAGTTACATTCACTGTAGAGGTTTAGTTTCTGATTTTTAATGGAACGATCTATAAAAACTGCATATGAACTCTCAACTGTGCCGCACTCCTGCAGCATCCTGCTCCTTAATTGCTTTGTGTGTGTGTGTTTGTGTGTGTGTGAGAGAGAGAGAGTGTGTGTGTGTGTTTGTGTGTGTGTGTGTGAGAGAGAGAGAGAGAGAGTGTGTGTGTGTTTGTGTGTGTGTGTGAGAGAGAGTGTTTGTGTGTGAGAGAGTGTGTGTGTGTGTTTGTGTGCGTGTGTATGTGTGTGAGAGAGAGAGAGAGTGTGTGTGTTTGTGTGTGTGTGAGAGAGTGTGTATGTGTGTGTGAGAGAGAGAAAGCGTGTGTGTTTGTGTGCGTGTGTATGTGTGTGTGAGAGAGAGAGAGAGAGAGAGAGAGTGTGTGTATGTTTGTGTGTGCGTGAGAGAGAGTGTGTGTGTGTGAGAGAGAGAGAGTGCGTGTGTGTGTGTGCGCGTGTATGTGTGTGTGAGAGAGAGAGTGTGTGTGTGTTTGTGTGTGTGTGAGAGAGAGAGAGAGAGTGCGTGTGTGTGTTTGTGTGCGTGTGAGAGAGAGAGTGCGTGTGTTTGTGTGCGTGTGTATGTGTGTGTGAGAGAGAGAGAGAGAGAGAGAGAGAGAGTGCGTGTGTGTGTGTGTGTGTGTGTGTGTGTGTGTGTGTGAATGTGTCCTGCTGTTGTTGTCAAGCTTCTGCTGTCAAACCAACTTTTCACAGAAGTGTGACATTTCGTCAACTTTTCTCCACTCAGCGGAGCGTTGCTGTCAAAGTGGGTAGTGCTGAATGCTTGGTTGAGCACACCGCCAGAGTTTACTGTGTGTCGCTCTGTGGGGTTTTCACTCGGAATTCTCCAGAGTCTGGTCAGGGTCACCATCCCCTGGCTTTCAAAGTCAAAGATAGTATGAATTCCGCTGCTCAGCTCCACGTCGTGTCAAAGCATAGCTTTGGCTGTCGGAGTGTCGGAACTTCCTGAGGATTCCCAGCTGGAGTCACATTGACTCATTTAAAAATTCATTAAAATAGCCAGCAGTTGGGGGGGGGGGGGGGGGGCAGGGTGTTGTTCATTTGACATGAAATGAGGCTTTTCAGAGTTCAATATGAAGACTGTTGTCTCCCTGTGAGGGACTACAAGGTCATAGGGCAAGCTGGACATCTTTCCGTCTGGTCTCATGGATGTGAGAAATTAGACAGCAGTTTGGCATGGAAGACACCGTGCAGGGAGTTATCATGCTCTCTAAAACACTGGCACTGTTGTCCTCCAGTCCATCCATTTTCTATACTGCTTATCCAGTAAGGGGCGCGGGGGTGGAGCCTATCCCAGCTGACATTGGGTGAGAGGCGGGGTTCACCCTGGTCGGGTCACCAGTCCATGGCAGGGCCATCAGGAGCAATTATGGGTTCAGTATCTTGCTCAAGGACACTTGGACATGGTCACCGGGGGAAGTGGGGATCAAACCAGCGACCCTTCAGTTGCTAGATGACCTCTCTACCTCTGAGCCACGCCACCGTCCAACTGGTAGAAATGTTCTTTTGTTTTGTTGGTGTTGATTGTGAGGGCTTCAGCCTTGCAGGTCCTCCTCTCAGGCACAAGCTGTAACTCCACATTGCACACCATTGGAAAACAGTTTTCCTGCAACATGTCCTCCTTTCAGCCGATGTCCTCCCTAGGGTTTGATCATGTGCAGGAGAAGATTGTAGCTCATGGTCTTATCTGTGTAAAAACCTCTGCAACATGGGTGCTGTTCTAAGGCTTCAGCAAGAGTTCCGTTGAAAGCTACACAAACGAGAGCACAATGTTTCCACAGCGATCCAATATTCTTGGTTGTCGTTTTCTTGCATGGCTCCTCTTTTTGGAACCCACAGTTCTTTGTTGGTCTGCTCATTGTTTGCAGTGAAGATGTCACTTCCCCATTTGGACGACTGCTTCTCACCAACTTGGAAAAACAGAAATCAAAGCCTAAATGTTTGGAATGGCTGGCAACAGTCGGCGCTGTGAACTCTGTGTTTGAACTCGTCGGCTGAATGAAGGCC
>NC_141338.1:24991141-24998641 GCF_037954235.1 Aulostomus chinensis
GGATTCTAAAATGAGCAAGGCGACATGTATCCTCCATCCCCAGTGGAAATTTCACCCTTCAGTGAGCTTTATAATTATGCAAGGTCATATGGAAACCATGGCAACAAGTATGCACATCAGTCAGTGTGTGTAGATTTTTTCCCTACACATCAAAGAGCAGAAAGATGTCACTGAAGTGAGCTGAGTGTTTGTCACCTGACCATGATTAAAGACATCATCTTGTATACCGGGTGGCCCGGTGGAGCAGTGGTCCTCACTGTGGCCCCCCAGCAAGAAGGTTGTGGGTGGAGCAGTGGTCCTCCCTGTGGCCCCCCAGCAAGAAGGTTGTGGGTGGAGTCCCGGCTGCAGCACGGGGTCTTTCTGGGTGAGTCTCCATGTTCTCCCTGTTCCTGCTGGGTTCTCTCTGGTACTCCAGCTTCCTCCACAGTCCAAAGACATCAAGAGGGACCAGGTTAATCCAGACTCTAAATTGACCGTAGGCGTGGCTGGGAGAGCCAATGGTTGTCTGTCTCTATGTGTTGGCCCTGCCATGGACTGGTGACCTGTCCAGGGGGAAGGCTGCTGGGAGAGGCTCCACCCCCACCACCCTCAACAGGAGAAGAGGGGGAACATGGAGGGAGGGAGGGAGGGATGGATGGATGGAGGGATGATGGATGGATGGATGGATGGATGGATGGATGGGTGGATGGATGGATGGATCCATGGGTGGATGAATGGGTGGGTGGATGGATGGATGGATGGATGGATGGATGGGTGGGTGGATGGATGGGTGGATGGATGGGTGGGTGGATGGATGGATGAATGGATGGATGGATGGGTGGATGGATGGATGGATGGATGCATGGGTGGATGCATGGGTGGATGAATGGATGGATGGATGGATGGTGGGTGGATGGATGGATGCATGGGTGGATGCATGGGTGGATGAATGGATGGATGGATGGATGGTGGGTGGATGGATGGATGGATGGATGGGTGGGTGGATGGGTAGGTGGATGGATGGATGGATGGATGGATGGATGGATGGATGGGTGGGTGGGTGGATGGGTGGGTGGATGAGTGGGTGGATGGATAGGTGGGTGGATGGGTGGGTGGATGAGTGGATGGATGGATGGGTGGGTGGATGGGTAGGTGGATGGATGGATGGATGGATGGATGGTGGGTGGATGGGTAGGTGGATGGATGGATGGAATGATGGATGGATGGGTGGGTGGGTGGATGGGTGGGTGGATGAGTGGATGGGTGGATCTTGTGTGTCGTCTTGACCACACAGCAGCAGTAGCCTCTAACAGGACTGCTAAGTCGGGCTCTTTGCTCTCCTGCTGGGTCACAGGTGGTGGCTGTGATCCTCCAAGACCAGGTGTAGGGTATATTTGAGAATATTCTATTACACAAGGACCGACTGATCAAATGTCCATGTATGTTTGTAATATTATGGAATAAACCTCCAACACCCTATATATTTTCTGAACAGACACCGGTTCGCCCTTCATGTGATTGCTCTTTTTACCCAAAGGACATTAACAGGCACACACACACACACGCACGCATGCACGCACACACACACACCGTTGACGTGATTGCAGGTTTCACCCAGAGGACATGAACAAACAATCACAGATTGAATTCGGGAGTGTTTATTCACCTGGCCCCGTGTGTGTGGAGGTCACACGCTGGATGAGCTGTTTTGTATGCAGCTCTCACTGCAACTCCTCCTGCTGACACAGAGGAGTTGCAGTTTACCAGGGCTTTCTCTACATTTCGTTTTTTTTGGAATGCATCAATATGACAAACTGCATGAGTGTAAAGTACAGTCGCTCCAGGAAGTCATCTTCTTCCTGAATATGTCGGTGCTTTGTTTTCATTGATTTATTGAGCCACAATATTATGGTAAAACATGACTTAATTTTTTTTCCACATTATCCCCCATTTCTCTCCTCAACTGTGCACTGACCTTACCAACTGCTCCGCTCATTGTTCTGCCTAGTTTCCCTCCTCCCTGAACAGGGGCCCCTATCAACAAGAGGGAGCACTCGTGCAGCAACCCAGACAAATCACCTCACGACTCCCAGACTCCACCCAGAAAGACCCCGTGCTCCAGCCGGGGCTCCACCCACAACCTTCTTGCTGGGAGGCCACAGTGAGGACCACTGCTCCACCAGGCTGTCTCTTTAAAATTATATCATCATCAAAATTGTCTTTTCTTTTTAGAATTGTAAAAATTGTGCACATTAATTAAAGAGATTTTACTACTACTACTATCATTTCATTCCATACTGCAGTCTGAAAGTTCTAAGAACGGATCATCAGCAATAAGAGCACAATAATACAAACAGACCAGTAGCACAGAACACAACAGACAAAAGAGCCAACATTTTGAGTCTACCGTTGGCTGCATGAGCAGTTGCTAACTAAAACTGTCATTTTAATTGAGGTCAAGTTTTAAGTGTAACTTGATTGTGGTGGAAAATTCTTTGTTATCTTGGCCAACGCTGTCTTGTACAGGCAGAGAGTTCCTCAGGATTGTTTCCTTCATTGAGAAATCAGTTTGTGTAAAAAAATATCTGACAGCAGTTTTCTTGTGATTTGCTTCATGTGTCTGTAACAGTAGAGTTAGGAATTGTTGAATATTTTTAATTGTAAGATTAAGTTTAGAGTATTTAATGAAATTGCCAAAACTGAAAATATTGTACATTTTGAAATTTCCTGCAGTGATGAAAGCTCCGTGGAAGACATGAATATTGAGCAGTAGTCATGGTTTTATGGCAGAGGCTGATGCATCGAGAGGTTCTGTAATATGAGAGATGAGAAGGAATCATAAATGGCAGTGCAATGTCAAAAGTCTGATTTGCCTAAAGGTTTGAGGAGTGGTGTATATTGAACTACCTAGCGGTGTATGTTTAAATTTAATTGAGTAAAATTAAAATAACTCCAAGATACAAGAAACTTTTGTACTCCGCCCAAAGAGTCTGAAACATTGGCTGCAACCATAGGTGGTGTTTTTGCCAATGCAAATCAGGCTGTCGTCCCTGTACATTTGGAGCCAAGCTCCTGTGCAGCACTCAGAGAGTCAGAGACATTAATAACCATTGTAAATAGCAGAGGTTCAAGCACGGACCCTGGTGGAATGCCCAGTTCACTTCTGCAGCACTCAGATTCAGACTGACCATTGAGACTCCTGTTTCATAAACAAGGACTGAAGCATGATTTTGCTACAGCAGAGAAATTGAAGTTGTTCACTTAGACAGCAGGATGTCATGACTGACCGAATCAAATGTTTTTTGAGGCCTAGAAAGATTGCTCCTACGATGCTCCCTGTACCAGGAAACCTGCTGCTTTGCTGGATTCTGTTCTACTGAGGACGGGTCTGACGGTTTAGAGTTGTCCGATTGCTTTGGCTTTGTGTATCCAGCCTGGGTAAACATATCCATGATGTTTTGAACTGCAGGAATGATTTAGCCATCATCATCACTTCATCAGAACTGAACATGTTCTATCAGTTAAATTGCTAGAATTGATCTTGAAATGGTGTCCAGCTGCATTTAAGAATACCTTCTTCTTCTTTGTTTCACATTGAAGATACATCTTTTGTTGTGTCTCTTTTCCCTTTGTCCTATCAGTTAATATCGCCAACGACACATTTCTTTGTGATGATCCATTTTCTTAGCAATTCAAAATCATTATTGAATGAAGTTTCATTTAATCTTTTTGCCAAACTTTCCAGTTAGGATTCTTGTTTTTTAATAGATTTGTATTTTTTTAATTTGATCCTTGTTCGATCTTTTCGGCAGCAGTCATCAGTTAGGTATTTGTTGTAGTCCTGACGTCAGTGTTAAGCTGTGATTTGCATAGTGTGAAACATTTAATTTAATAAGGAGATGATGAATTTAACCACATTTGGGTAGTCGACCTCTAATATTCAAATGTGTTGCAAAAATACCTTTAGCTTATAATTTTAGCATGGTTTACATTTTGGCGGCACAGTGGTGCAAACAGTTATCGCTGTGGCCCCCTAGCAAGAAGGTTGTGGGTGGAGCCCTGGCTGCAGCACGGGGTCTTTCTGGGTGAGTCTCCATGTTCATTTTGAAAGGATCAACGTTGTTGAAAACTGCGATTGAGTCTTGCGGTGTGTCCCATACTTCCATACTGCATACTTCAAATTTCCAAATTAGTATACTAATGATACTATGGACTCAATCGTGCAGTGCTTGAGTTTCGAGGTTGCAGTGCTGTCCCAAATCGCACACAGCTGCGCGGTGCACTCACTGGAAATGACGACGCCATGTCTTCTTCTTCTACGCCGATTTGTGACCAGCACCGCATCAGTATCAGCTAATTACGCCACCTTTTGCCTGCGCTTGTTTGGCGATTTTTGACGCAGTAAAACAGCAAAATGAATGGTCGTAACAACGCACGATGACCATTCACATCGTGCGTTGTTACGCCACATTCGGTGCCGACAACACAATGTCCTCCTTCTATTGGCTGAACGTCAACCCTGTGTGGCATTTATTTTTGGGATCTACTCAGCAAGACACGTTGGTGACAAGTCATTTTAGTTTTCAAACCCGTGTCCACACAGAATTTCAAACTTGTCCCCGTTATTTAATGTAATGACGAGTCTGTACAAATCAGTGTGGACTGACTCTCACCACAGCTGTCCATTTTTATTGATGAAATGAGTGTGGCAAGCGTCTTGACCGATTTGAGTAAGTCATCAGGCTACGTTTGCATACTCAGTTTTTGCATTCATACTTTTCTCCATTTTGAGTTGAGTGTAGTCAAAATCTTGTGGAAGTATGCGATTTGGAATTCACCACTGGTCTTGTTATTCCTGCAATTTGAATTTTCACCTTTTGTTGTTGTCATATCCGTTTGTGTCTGTGCAGGCTGTTTGGCCGTGGTCGTTTTGCAGCCTTTTGATTTTTCCCAATTATTCATTTCATTCTTGTAAAAATCGGCACGCTCCAGCACCTGCAGGGTTAGGGCCTAGCCAGACACCAAACTGCCCTGTAACAGGCTACCTTTCAAACAGGCAATACACCTCCAATTCAACCCGCATCAGCATGCAGGATTTCATGGAATTCGGGAGCATAGCTCTTGATCCACTGTCTAATGCAGTAGGCTTTGAGCAGCACAAGCAGGTGCATAGCTTGCCAAAACTCAGCGCTATCTAGTTCCAGGCACTCAAGTCTGGAGTTGCCCTCCAGGTGACCTAGATTGCTGGGCCCTGGGTTTAGCTGTATGTCTCCAGCCAGTAAAGCCTGTGAAAGACTGGAGAAATAGTGGTTTCCACTCACACAACTTTTTGCTGTCTTGATTTTGTTGATCTTTTTACCAGAAGCAGGAACAGAAATGGTAGAAAGCGAAGGCAGGTGACCAGCATGGAGCCCATCAAACCATGCTGGTTCACCCTGCGACTGCTCAGTGGATGTGATATGAGCAGAATTGTTCTGTCTTTGTGAACTTAGGATGTAATGGTTTCTTGTGATTATTATGGTGATTATCCATACATATTTAGCGTTACCCTCATCAGCTTTCTGAAGACCTCCCTACATTTTCTGCAAGTCCTCTTAAGGGAAATTAAAACAGACGGAGACTCTCAGCCTGTTTGAGGACGGCAAAAAGAGGCCTTGGCTTCACTGCTCTCTGTCAGCTCCACGTGAATACAAAGCAGCTGCAGGGATTTTTGTGAATGCTGCTGTTCATTTCAGAAAGAAAAGGGGATAAAAACAAAGAAATGAGTGATTGTTACAGTACAGCCTGAGGGCACTTTACCTCTCATACCAACAAGGAAATAAAGAACATCTGAAAGCAGCTTAATGATCAGCCCATGAAAGCCCATTGAATTCAGTCAGTGTTCTGAAAGTCATGAACATCAGGTGGAGTTGGACTTAGAAACTTCATATGCGGTGTAGATCTGATGTTGGTCAGTTTCACTCTGGAGACCAGGTTTCCCAGAACAAACCAACTAGAACCTACTGACAGATAGGAACCTTTTTTTTTTTTTTTTTTTTGTAAATCAGTTGTACTGATTAAATTCTATTCAGGTCTACAGCAATGGCAGCAGCAGTACTAATATCAGTATTAGCAGCAGTAGCAGCATTAGCAGTAACAGTATAAAAAGCATTATCTGCAGTTCTTTAAGCAGTAGTGGTAACAGTAGTAACAGCTTAAGCAGCAGTAATTACAGCTTTAGCAATGGCAGTATTGGAAGGGGCATTAACAGCACAACAGGGGCACGAACAGCATTCATAACAGTAATAGCAGCATTAGCAGTAGCCTTAATAAAAACATTAGCAGTGGTAATAGCAGCATTAGCAGTAGCCTTAATAAAAACATTAGCAGTGGTAATAGCAGCATTAGCAGTAGCCTTAATAAAAACATTAGCAGTGGTAATAGCAGCATTAGCAGTAACCTTAATAAAAACATTAGCAGTGGTAATAGCAGCATTAGCAGTAACCTTAATAAAAACATTAGCAGTGGTAATGGCAGCATTAGCGTATCATCGGTGTTATCAGCAGTAACACTCGCACTGGCAGTAACAGGAGTAGCACATTAACATCAGTATTAGCATTAATGGCAGTTATAGCAGTTATAGTAGCATTTTGCAGCAACAGTATTAGGGTTCATTAGCAGCAGCAGAGACAGTAGTACTAGCAGCTATAGTTGCTGTAACTGCAGCTATGGTAGGAGTAGTGGAAGTAGAAATAACAGTATCACAAGATATAAAAACAGTACTTGCAGCTAGTAGTTGCAATGGTAAAAGCAGTCGTAGCTACAGCTATGAGCAGTAGAACAGTAATATCAGCATTGTCAGCGTTAAAAGGAGTAGCTGCAGCCATGACAGGAGGAGTCGCAGTAGCAGCCTGATTCAGAGGCAGTATTAAAACTATCACCAGCTGCAGCCATGACAGGAGGAGTCGCAGTAGCAGCCTGATTCAGAGGCAGTATTAAAACTATCACCAGCTGCAGCCATGACAGGAGGAGTCGCAGTAGCAGCCTGATTCAGAGGCAGTATTAAAACTATCACCAGCTGCAGCCATGACAGGAGTAGTCGCAGTAGCAGCCTGATTCAGAGGCAGTATTAAAACTATCACCAGCTGCAGCCATGACAGGAGGAGTCGCAGTAGCAGCCTGATTCAGAGGCAGTATTAAAACTATCACCAGCTGCAGCCATGACAGGAGGAGTCGCAGTAGCAGCCTGATTCAGAGGCAGTATTAAAACTATCACCAGCTGCAGCCATGACAGAAGCTGCAGCTGCAACTGTAGGATTTGAATATATTTGACAACAGTACAAGCAACAGTTGAGGTGACAGAGACAGGCCCCATGAATGCTACAATACATTGTGGTATCTTCATAACAGTAAAATGGTTATAATACTTGTCTGGTAAAGGATCAGCCGCAGTGATTGATGTCCTCTGGTTGATGGTGACGATGAACTCAAAGTCACGCCTCAGCGTGGTCGTGCCACTCTCCTTCATGGTTGGTTTGCCTC